>NW_026057580.1:43496499-43517477 GCF_023721935.1 Panthera uncia | reverse complement strand
AATCAAGACATAACACAGGAATGGGTATGTGACGTCTATGAGCACACGAACATGTGATTTTAAGGACATCAGCATGAACTATACTGCTTTGGTTTTCCTAATTTCTAACTAATTTTTTAGCTTCTTAAAGGTAGGAAGATGTCTTTTAATCTATATATTCCTCATCCCACTTAGCATTGTGGTTTGCATATTGAAGATAGTGAATATTGTGGAATGGATCATGTTTCTGTAGGTTGTAGAGCAGTGTTTACAAGTGTGGTTAAAGACTTTGTTTCTGGAGTCAGGCTGGATGGATTCTTGGATGTGCCATTTGACAGCTGTGTAACCTTGTGTGAGCCACCAAACCTCCCTGTGCCTGGGTACCCTCATCTGGAAAATGAAGATGATACCATGTATTTCACAGACTGTTGTCAGCATTAACTGAGGTAATGTATTTAAGGTAAAACCATGCTTGACATGTGATAAGAGTTTGATAAGCATGAACTCTGTTTTATTATTATTAAGTACAGTTTACAGAGGGTTCTTCCATACAGTGACTCACTTGATTCTCCCTAGAATCCTGTGAAATGTGAAGGACATACATGTTTACTTCATTCTGCGGTTTGAAGGCCTAGATCTTCCAGGTTACAGGTAGAATGCACATAAATGCAGCATCCCAAACCAGTGGTCTCATCATTGCCATGTCTTAACCATTATGCATACTCTATCATCCTAGAGAGGGTCTAAAAATGCATGACTATTAATTTATAATGTTACAAGAGAGAATTACAGAGATGCAGGAGCAATGGCCCTGATACCACACTTCTAGCCCACGTTGACTTAACTTTTACCATGGTCACATGTCTGACTAGAGAGGGGAAGCAGCAGAAATGGTGAGAAACACATACATCTCTACAGGTGGATAGACATGGCTGTGGTTCCCTCAGAGATGGATGAAATGGATTGCTATTCTCAGCAATGATGAAAAAACAATTTTGTCCTTAAAGGCATCTCATTCTTGGGGCACTGGACAGAAACAAGGCCAACATTTCTATATAGTTTTTTGTCCCTGAGGCTGTGTTACCAAAGTCTTCTCTTAATGTCTTTGTCATGTCCTCCTTTCTCTGCCCGATGCCTGACCTGGGGCTTTATAGTAGGTTTTCATTAAATAATAGCTGAACAAATAAACAAATGACTACCATGTATATGAGTATGAAAGTAATAAAAAATTTGAAACTAGAAATTCATTTTACACTTTCACATAATCTTTGTTAAAAAAAATGGAGGAAAAATTAGGCATAATCACTAAAATAAGCCTTTGGAATTACCAGTGGATATAATGGATGTCTCCTATCCTGCTTCATTATTATACTAACATAAAAATAATCTATTTAAAGACATAAATGTGAGATATGAAACCATAAAAAACCTAGAACAGAGCACAGGCAATAGTTTCTCTGACATAGGCTATAGCAACATTTTTGAGATATGTCTCCTGAGGCAAGAGAAATGAAAGTAAAAATAAACTATCAGGACTACACCAAAATAAAAAGTTTCTTTTGTGAAGGAAATAGCAAAACTGAAAGGCAACTTAATGAATGGGAGAAGGTATTTGCAAATGACATGTCCAATAAAAAGTATACAAAATATACCAAAACTGATACAACTCAATATCCCCCCAAACAAATAATTCAATTAAAAAATGAGCAGAAGATGTGAACAGACATTTCTTCAGAGAAGACATACATAGGGCCAACAGACACATGAAAAGATGCTCAACATCACTCATCACTAGGGAAATGTAAATAAAAACTACAATGAGATATCACGTCACACCTCTCAGAATGGCTAAAATAAAAAACACAAGAAAAAACAAGTGTTGGTGAGGATGTGGAGAAATAGGAACCTTCATGCACTATTGGTGGGATTGCAGACTGGTGCAGCCACTCTGGAAAACAGCATGGCGTTTCCTCAAAAAATTAAAAATACAACTACTCTATGATTCAGTAATGGCACTATTGGGTATTTCCCCCCAAAATACAAAAACACTAATTCAAAGGGATGCATCCATGCCTATGTTTATTGCAGCATTATTTACAACAGCCAAGATATAGAAGTAGCCCAAGTGTCCCTCAACTGATGAATGGATAAATGTGGTGACATACAGACTATGGAACATTATTCAGTCATAAAAAGATGAAATCTTGCCATTTGCAACAACACAGAGGGAGCTAGAGTATAATGCTAAGTGAAATAAGTCATTCAGAGAAAGATAAATACCGTAAGATGTCACCCATATGTGGAATATAAGAAACAAAACAAATGAGCAAAGGGAGGGAGGGAAGGAGAGAGAGAGAGAGAGAGAGCAAGAGTGAGAGCAACCAAGAAACAGACTCTTAACTATAGAGAAAAATTGATGGTTACCAGAGGGGTCAGTGGGTGGGGGGATGGGTGAAATAGGTGATGGGGATTAAAGAGTACACTTATCTTGATGAGCATTGAGTAATATATAGAATTGTTGAATCACAATATTGTATACCTGAAATGAATAGAACACTATATGTTAATTATACTGGAATTAAAATTTAAAACTTTAATAGAAAAAATGTTTAGGTGTTTAAAAATAAAAATATTTAACCAATTTAATATTGCAAGCAGTACCACTCCCAGTAATCACAGTCCCTTTCACCTACCTTACTTTTATTTTCATAGCACTTCCTACCTCCTACATTATTACTACATAATAAGTAAATATAATTTAAATATAAATATAAATTTAAATATAAATATAATTTACTTATGTTCTTTGATAATGTGATTGCCCACCCCTGGAAATCTACACCCCTGAGGACCAGAATCTTTGCCTGCTGTGTTTACTAATTTGTCTCAGGATCCTAGAACAGTTCCAGGGATGTATTAGTGTTCAATAAGTATATTTTGAACAAACATTTAATGGCATCTTTCAATATGCAAGGCAATGCAAGTGATGTTGTATATATAGATAAATAATGAATGAAAGACCATTTCAATGAATATATATGGGTATTCATTGATACAAAAGACAGACATTTATATATGTAAAATATATTACATTTAAATTATTAAATATGTATGATTTTGTTATATATATGTTATATGTTGTATATATACACAGAATATCCTATTCTGACAGATGTGAAGTGATATCTCAGTGTTGTTTTGAATTGCATTTCCCTTGTGATTAGTGATGTTGGGTTGAATATCTTCTCATGTGTCTGTTAGTCATATAACATATATATGTTATATTTACATATATATGTTATATATGTATATATATGTTATAAATATATATGTGTGTATCTATATCATCTATATCCTCTGTATCTATATATCTATATATCTGTATCTGTATCTATCTATCTATATGTAAAGGGCTGTGCTCATCTCACCTCTGCTGGGCCTCACCCAGCCTGCCATATGCGCACCCCCCCGCCTTCCTATGCTCTAGAAGACAGCTCACAAACTAGAAGTCTGAAAGTAGCATCTGGCTTGCACATGTTTATTGTTGAGCTTGCCGGGGGTTTGAAAATTCTTTAAGTCATTTGCCAACATTTAAAAATCTAGAGAATTCTCATAAATATCCAGATTTCCGACTTCTCTTGCAAAGTCTCAGAGTATCTGTCAACACTGGGATGGCATTCTCACATGGCCTTGCTAGGCTGGGGCTGAGCAGCAGCTGGCCTGTCAGGTGGTGGATGAGGACTGTGCCCTCCTGGTTACCAGCATCCCCACTGGGCTCACCTCACCTACCAGCCTGGCCCCGGAGGGGTTGGGTTTACAGCCCCCTGCTTGGTTTCCCTTCTGTCCCTTCTCCTGTGGTAGGAATTTGATACTGCTGGAAAGACAGGAATAGATAATCGTGTTCAATTCAACTGATTGATTAGCCACACACTCTTTTTACATGTAAGGTCTGGCTTGTATATAAATAAGAACGTGATAATTCAGAAAATGGGAGTATACACTTTTAACAAATACTTAGCTCTGACTGATCAGTAATTAAAACTTACTTGTCATGTAACCATTATGTCTTCTGAATTTTATTCTTCTACCTTGATTATTATGTATAAAAGCAAAAGCCAAGATGATTAGGGTTCCGTTTCTTCTCCTACTTTGGATCCAAGTCTCCATCCCAAGCCTATGAGAGGTGTTTTGTTTTTAGCTTAGTAGATGGCTTCCTTCCAACTGGGAGCTGGCAACTGGGATGGAGACAAGGTGTGAAATTCCTTCACTGCCCTTCAATACAATGTGCTCATTAGCTAAACAGTCTTAAAAATACTGTTATTTCTCTTTGAGAAAAAAATGTGACATTAGGGAATAACGGCTCAGCATGTCATAAAACATCTTCCTGATGATTTTCCTTCTTTGAAAGACAAGTCTGCCACTTGAGCTTGCCCAAGTTTGTCTACTAGGCAAGTATGCCCTTTTGCTTTTAAAATAATCTCCCATATATGTCACTTTGGGCAAAATAGCACCCTAGGGTTCCCCACCCTGTTACCATAGAGGGGCTGTTGTCTGATAAATGAGAGCAACAAGATGTAGCCCCCGACTCTTGTTTAGATCAAATGAAAAAAGGCAGACATCTTGACAATCAGTGGATGAAAGGGTAGCACTCACCTTATCCTCTCCACCCTGAAAGGAGAGCACATTATGTGAATAAATCTCTTGTGGTTATTCTTCCATTCTTTTCTTTTTCCTTCCTGCTGTTACTGCTGACAAGGATGGAAAGGCTATAATGTAAGAGTTAATTCATGTCAAGGGGTATTGAGCCATCCAGAGGAAAGGGTGGGTGCAAACGTAAATTCTCATTGCTTTGAAATAACATTGTTATGTAAGTAATTAAAGTATTGCCACCCCTACTGCAGTTGAAATAACTTAGTGCTTCTCATATGCAATGAATGATTTCAGATATTGTTAGCAAAGCTCAGTATCTCAGTATCATTGTCATATCATAGCTCATTGTCAAGGCTGCCTATTACCATTTATTTCCGTCATTCAGTTAATGTGAAGAGACTAGAGACTGGGTGGTAGATGGTTTACATGGTTAGCTTTTTCAAAGGGAGAGAAATCCATCTTGTACTTTTGATGAAGTAATAACTTTAGGTGAGATGTTCAATCTCTTGGCATCAGTGTCTTAATATGTAAAAATGGGTTAGATTTAGTAATCTCCATAGTATGCCCTCTACCTTCACAAACATATCGACTTTAACTTGCCAACTCTGAAATGATCTGGGAGTGGAAACAGGATGTCTTTTTAGGAGTGGGCAGTTCAATTAGTACATGGTGTTGGAAGGAAATATCAGAACCAACAAAATCTTCCACTAGTAGAGAGGCATCAGATCTCAGTTGAGGATATTTCTCTACTTCTCTTACTACTATACTACATCCTTCCCCTTTCTTTTTCCAATGGGGAAAGACTGATGAGGAAAGTGGAAGCAGGCAGTGGATGATTCAGAGAGGGGATTCCATTGAAAAGCACCCCTTTCTAACTCCAGACCTGTTGTTGATTAGTTCTGAGTTCTTATTTCTCTCTTACAGACCTTGGGGATTGACTTTTTCTCTTTCTAAGTTTGACCAAAGGTAAATATGTATTTCAACCACATTCTAGGAAGATAAGAGGAAAACTCCTACTTTTGACTGAAGGGATGCTTCTTAGAAAAACAGATATTAACCTGTTGGGTAAAGCTCAAGTCTTTCAAACACTTCCTATTCTGTCACCACTACATAGCTACTGTAGACCTGGAAGCTGACTTCCAGAGGGTCACCAAGCAAGGCAAATTAGATGCTGATGTTTGTTGTAGTGCAGTGTTACTTAAATAGAACAGAAAAAGCACTAATGGTAAAGAAAAAATGAAAATTTAAACATCAAAATAGAAAGCTTCTGAATGCCAGAAGGCACCATTAAGAAAATGCAAAGGCAATCTACAGACTTGAAAAACACATTTACAAAATGTCTATTCAGGAATATTTAAAAATAAAGAACTCTTACAAATCAATAACAAAAAGCCAAACAACTCATTAAAAATGGACAAAACTTGAACTCATACTTTACAAAAGAAGATGTACAAATGACCAATATGCAGAAAAATAGGTGCTCAACATTGTTTATCTTTGGGGAAATGAATTTTAAAGGCAAATGAGATACCATAGATAACATTCCACACCAACTAGAATGGCCAAAAAAAATTTTTTTAATATATGAAATTTATTGTCACATTGGTTTCCATACAACACCCAGTGCTCATCCCAAAAGATGCCCTCTTTAATACCCATCACCCTTCTCCCCTCCCTCCCACCCCCCATCAACCCTCAGTTTGTTCTCAGTTTTTAAGAGTCTCTTATGCTTTGGCTTTCTCCCACTCTAACCTCTTTTTTTTTTTTCCTTCCCCTCCCCCATGGGTTTCTGTTAAGTTTCTCAAGATCCACATAAGAGTGAAAACATATGGTATCTGTCTTTCTCTGTATGGCTTATTTCACTTAGCATCACACTCTCCAGTTCCATTCACATTGCTACAAAGGGCCATATTTCAAGAATGGCCAAAATTAAAAAGACTGACAACACTAAATGTTGGCCATGATATAAAGCACTGGGATGTAGAATGGTATACAGCCTCTGTGGAAAGCAGTTTGTTGATTCCTCAAAAAGTTGAATATAGAATTACCATAACAATTCCACCTCTAGATATATATCCAACAGAACTGAATACAGATACTCAAATACTTGTACAGGAATGTTCATAGCAACACTCTTCACAATAGCCAAAAGGTGGAAACAATGTCCATCGAGGACTGGATGGATAAATAAAATGTGGTATATGCATACAATGGAATATTAGTCAACTGTAATGCAGATGAATCTGGAAAACATTATGCTAAGGGAAATAAGGCAGACATAAAACGTCATGAATCGTATGATTCCATTTTGTATGAAATGTTCAGAATAAGTAAATCCATACTGATAGAATGCAGAGTGGTGATTGCCAGGGGATGGAGGAAGGACAGAATAGGGTGTGAATGTTTAATGGATACAGAGCTTTCTTTTGCGATAATAAAATTTCTCTGGGGGCTACACAGAGGTGGTGGTTGGATAACAACGTGGATGCAATGACTGTCAGTGAATTGTACACTAAAAAATAAAGGGAATGAATGACTTCTATATGCACCAACATGGGTGGATCTCAAAACATTATTTTGAGCAATTAGATCCAAGAGTATATGCCATATGATTTAAGTCAAAACTGGTTGCTTATGTAATGTGGGGACTGACTGGAAGGGACGTGAAAAAAAAAAACTCTGAGGTGATATAAATGTTCTGTATTTTGACTGGGGTTATGATAATAAAGATGTATATATTTGTGAAAACTCACTGAAGTATGTACTCAAGTCCATTTAACTGCATTTAAATGTATGTAAATTTTACCTCAATTAAACAAAATAAGTGTGTGGAAAAACCGTCAGTCTTATACATTGTTATGGTGAGAACCTTGGCAACATCTAATAAAACTATATATGCATTACCCTTTAATCTAGCACTGTCACTTCTAGGGATGTATCAATCAGTCTATTCAGACTGCTATAACAAAATACCACAGATTGGGTGACTTATGAATAGTTGAAATTTATTTGTCACAATTCTGGAGACTGAAAGTCTGAGGTGAGTTTGCAACATGGTTTGTTGAGGGCAGACTTCTTGTATCCTCACACAGTGGAGCTCTGTGGGGTCTTTTTTATGAGAGCACTAATCTCATTCATGAAGGCTCTGCCTTCATGATCTAATCACCTCCCAAAGACCCCCACCTCCTAACAGTATCACATTGGGCATTAGAAGTACTAGGAGTACATGTAAGTTTTGGGAGGAGACAAAAATTGAGATCATAGTTATACCCATGAGACACACCTCCAATAATACAAAAATACACCTGCAATAGGTTACTCATTGTTGTATTACTGACAGTTGCACAATACTGAAAATGACCTAAATGCACAAACATAGGGAATTGGCTAAATAAACTAGGGTTCATATACAGAAATATTAGGCAGCTTTAAAAAAGAGCAACAAAGATTTCTATGTTAGAAATGATTTCTAGGATACACTGTTTCACCAAAATGAGTACAAAATAACTTTTGGTTTCAGGTTCTGCATGCAAAGAGCTTAGAAGTCCTTAGTCCTTCCTAACAACAAATAAAAGGCCAAGCTGATTGAAACACAAGAATTCATTTTGGATCAATGAGAGGTGAGGACACAGGGCAAACTGTTGCCTCCAAGACTGGAGAGACAGGTAAATATAAGTCACCACAGCTTCCCAGGGTGGACATTCATGAGTGTAATCAGTGCAGGTGGGAAAACCTGAACCCCTTGCTGGAGGTTAAGTGTGAACAACGTTGAGAGTTAAAAACAAGGGGACTCAGTCAGAGTAGGACTCCCACAATATTGTGAGATTTACATCCAGGAGCCTGACCAGTTTACCATAGCAAATATTGGAGGAAAAATCCCCTTGGACTTCACGCATAGGGCCGGGGGGGGGGGGCGGGGGGGCGCGGGGGGGCGGGGGGAAGAAATCATTTTGAAATATACCAGGGCCCTCAGGTCTTAACAAGGTCTGCTCTTAGGTGAAAACTGATTAAACAGAGTCTAACCTGCTGGATATTATCAGAACCTATTTGAAGGTTCTGGAGGAAGGGAAATACCCAATTCCAGCAAGTTCTACTCATTCTGTCCCACCAAAGGGAGAGAAAAAGAAAAAGAAGAAAAAAACAACAACTAAGAAATTCTTGTCAAGTTCACAGTCTGGAGGCCTAGGTTCACTAAAAGACTGTGTCCTAATCATAGGACTACAGAATACTTCCCTTCCCCATACATCTCACCACCGCATGGCTAAAGGTTTATTTAAAGTGGTTCCCTTATCTGGTATATACTCTACAGCTATCAAGAGAAAATTACAAGGGACACCAAAAGGTCAAAAACACAATTTGAAGAGACAGGAAGTATCAGAACCAGACGGCAGGGATGTTGGAATTGTCAGACCAGGAATTTAAAATAGCTATGATTAATATGCTAAGGTCTCTAATGGGTAGATACCATGCATGAACAGATGAGCAATGTAAACAGAGAGATGGAAATTCTAGGAAAGAACCCCCTAAAATGCTAGAGATAAAAAGCCCAAAAAACAAAACACTGTAACAGAAATAAAGAATGCCTTTGATGGGCTTAGTAGGCTGGACATTATCTGAGCCAGAAGATATATTAATAAAATCCACAAAAATTGAAAAGCAGAGAACAAAAATTGGGGGAAAAAAACCAGAACAGAATATTTCAAGACTATGGGACAACTACAAAGGTATAACATATATGTAATGGCGATACTAGAAAGAGAAGAGAGAAAGGAGCAGATGAAATATTTCAAATAATAATGAGTGAAATTCCCTAAGTTAAGGTCAGACACCAAACCACAGATTTAAGAAGCATAGAGAACACCAAGCAGGATAACGCCAAAAAACTACACCTAGGCATATCATTTTTAAACCACAGAAAATCAAAGACAAACTTGAAAGTTTGAGGGGTGTGTGTGTGTGTGTGTGTGTGTAGAGGTTAGCATTTTTGAAAAGCTTCCCAGATGATTGTTTGGTATAGCCAGGTTGAGAACTACAGGAATCAAAAACAGTAGAGATCTCAGGATAGAAGGAAAAGCAAAAGAATTCATCAATTTTCAGGATCTTATCTTGGTACATTAAACATCAACATCTCTATCCTATCTGGGTGCTTAGTTCCGAGCAGTTTCCTATGTGACTACATCAACTAAGGAAAGAAAGATGGAGGTTTCATCTTTATTCTGATGAGTCATGCAAACTTTTGCTTTGGGAGAACTAAATTCCTTTAGGATTAGGATTTTGTGGTACTCCCACCCACTCCCTTTCAATGAGGTCAGTAATTGGGAATACCCCAAAGAGATTTCTACATCCTCCTTGATTTTACTGGCAATAGCACAACCACTTAAAAAAAAAAAGGTGTTTGAGTGAGGCAAGGAAGAAGAAAGGAAAGACAGTGACTAAGTTACATCGTCAACCTACTATTTGTCCGCATGGGGGTTTGGCTTGCATATTCCTGATTTCCAGGTCAAAATGTTCTCTTTACATTTTTATCTACAGGTCAGGGGAGCATCAGAGGGTTTTTTAATGGAACAGCTTTGATAATGTGAAGTTTCCTGCTTTTAATAAGGTCAATAAGGATTCACTTCAGCTAGTAAGGAATAGTATTTTGGAAAAACATAAAGTATTAAATTGATGTCATAGGTAATGGAAAAACATTTTTTCATTTTCAAACATGGTATGTCTTCAATCCACACACAATCAAAAGTTAATCTTGTGAACTGTCACCAGGAAACTTGCTGTGGGCTGCCATCAGGGTTGATAGTGGAGAAAAGGAAGACAATAATGTAATTGGTGAAAAGGGCGGCTGCTTTTTCCATCTGTCTAGTCAGCTGCTGAAGTCTTGTCCTATTCACTACTAGGTGCTATCAATTAACTTCCTTCTAACTTTCTATCTTCATCCATCTGTCTTCAGAACTATTGGAGAGAGGTCTATGTGAGTGGGTAGAGGTGGAAGGAATTATCATCTCTGATTGCTTAGATCTATTGCTTAGACCTAAAACATGGCTTAGATCTAAAATATGACTCATCATTTAAAAGGGGCACCAGTGTTAAGATGATCTGCCTGGTATTCTGGAATTTACTTTCTCAGTCTGCAGCCTATCCTGTTAGCTTCTATACCTGTTTCCAATTTGTGTTCCTTCCATTTCTTTTCTCCATCTGGAGAAACTGTCCCACCCTGCTTATACACTTTGTATTTTTTTCCCATGAAATCTCCCTAGTTCATTTTAACCATCATTGCTCCTGCAGTCTCCTAAAGCTTCTGCAGAATCCACCACAAAGTCAAAAATAAATTCTGTAGTGGTTGTTGCTACTTCATATGTCTTGTCCTTCTAACAAAACTGTAAGCTTTGTTAAACTTTAAGGGGCTTGAAGAAAGGGACATTTTATACTTTTGAATCTCCTCCAGCACCTAGCATAACACTGAGCATATTTTAGGTCAAGACTTAAGGTAATAAAGAACTAACTTTGAGCTACAGAGATTTTACATAATAAATTATCCTGGTTTCAGTGTGGTATTTTCTGTTGGGATCTTGACTAACACAAAATTATATACTTAGGCATAAAATGGGATGTAGTCATTTTAAAAATACTATGACTTTTTCTTTTGTGAAGCCAATAATCCTTAGGTAAAGTGGAGACTCACGCTCTAATTTATCATTTATGTAACACCTATACTTTTTTAGTTTTTAACCATGACAATTCTACATAGAACTAAGAACAAATTTAAAAAAAAAGCATAATCAAGGAAAAGGATGACGTTTTGCAGACAGTTTTCTGATACAGTCTGAACACAGGTCTAGATGTGTCTGGTTTGGGTAGTACGGTTTATGGGTTAAGTCCTCAATTTCCCTCCCTCATTTCAGTATCAATCTAGAGTTCATCTCTCTTCTTCCCTTGGCTTCCAACTCCTCCCCAAGGACAGGGATGCAATTTGAGCTCAGAGTAGATATTTGGATATCAGACAGTGGAGCCCCTTTTGGTCTGAATGAGTCATTACAGTTTCTTGCCTGAGAGTATTAAAGTTACTGGTGGTCTAGGCACTCACTGTTCTATGACCTTATATGGTTATTGCTCTGCATAATTCTTTAAATGATTCAAATCCTCTGAAATGTTTTCCCTGAGTATTTCCCAATTCATCAAAACCTCAGAAAAGATTTTGGTTGGTAATGTTGAGTAACCATGTCTGCTTAACTAAGTATAACCCATAAAATAATAGAAAAATGGGTACCTTATGTGATTCAGCAATTTATGAAAATAGAAGATTGCGGATTCTTCCAATGGTTATAAGTATTAGATGGTTACCATGACTTGCTTACAAAGTAGCTGGAATCAGCTGTAGCTGAATCTACCATTGAGGTGAGCTCATGGAGAACCATGTGCCAATTTTGATATTATACATACTTTCTTTGTAGCTTCCCACGCTTTCTTTACATATAGGGCTGCTGAGTTAGCACTTTTTGTCATTTGCATACATCTTACTAACTCATGTAATGGGTGAAGGCCGAAAAATAACTGTCTCCAAAGAGACCAAGCCTATAGGTGAAGTAGACATTCCTCCACAGTGACTGAAAATGACTGAGTCAATGGCCAATAAGACTAATGCTTATCTTCAACTTGGAGATAGGGAAGGGATGAGGCAGAGATTTAGACATCAAGTCTCCTACCCTGAGCATTTGAAATATAATCCAGTAATGTTTTCTAACACTGAAATGGTCAGAGGCAAGGATATTGGGCAGTGTTCCTGGTGCAGGGAACCTAGAGTAAAGGTGTCTCCCTTACTCCATTGGAAAGCAGGATGGAGTCCCAGGGGAGGACAAGTTGCTGAGGATAAGGCAGTCCATTCCCATCTTTGGGCTTCTCTAACAACTTGGAAATGTTCTTTTATATTTGGTATTTGTATTTATTGTATTCAAGCTTTCCTTCTGTATTTGTGCTTGAAATTTTTTTCAGGTTACTTGAAAAACTTTGAGGACATTCTGGTCTCTATTTTGTATAACTGCACCTAAATTTAGCAGATAAAACCTCTAAGGTGATGGGAAAAGATTTTGAGTAAGATTTGGCAGCTTGGGAAAGTAGAAGGACTATGGCATTTTATTAACGGTCATAAATAGTAAATTTTATTATGCAGCAAACCTTATTTATTTTGCCCTACCTCAATTTACAAATGATGTTTTACATCCCAAGTAGGTAAAATTAAAAGATAAAAGATAAATAAAAAACCAGGACCAAGGAGAAGGGAATTACAAATATGCCACCCATGCAGGGTGACACCAACTGCTGGGATGGGACCTCCAATCTGAATGTTGGTCAAAAAGGTGGACAAAACACAATGAACAGTTCTCTTACCTAGCAGAAAGTATGACAGGCTTTACTTAGAAGCAAAGTTTTTTTTTTAGCACTGAGATTAAAAGACACTCACTTGAGGACTCTCCATAGTGAATGCTGACTCATGTAATAAACAATGTCCCTGACAACAGTTTTACAATAAACAAAGAAATATTATTTTTATGGTTACTTCTGAAAGCAACATTTTAATGAAAGCTAGCACGTCAATGTTAGTACTTGGCGGAGTCAATTTTGAAAGGAGCTAGATTTCACCAAGTGCTTAATTACATAATCTTTTGGAGGTCCTACTTGATTCAAAAATAGTATTCAGGGCTCCCTAAGTTACTTAATTTTTTTAACATTTTGAAAATAATCCATGTATACTAACACACATATCAGATGATATTGAAGTGTATAAGATGAGAGGTAAAGATCTCCCCCTCACCATCTCCTCTCCGGTTAATACTATTGTAGAAGTAGTATTTTTTTTTTTTTTTACTTTACTTCTTTTGGAATTGGCCAATATAATTTTATTTCTTATTTTTTAAAAGTTTGTTTGTTTGCTTATTTTGAGAGGGGGGAGGGGCAGAAAGAGAGAGGGAGAGAGAGAATCCCAGTGCAGAGCCTGACAATGTGGGGCTCAAACTCAGGAATTGTGAGATCATAACCTGAGCAGAAACCAAGATTTGGACGCTTAACTGACTGAACCACCCAGCTGCTCTGACCAATATAATTTTAAATTACACTTTAATTTCTTGATTTATGAAGTTAGATTATATAGATATATTAACCTAGTGATTTACAAGATGAAGAATTAAAAGAACTTTAAACAACTTCTATCTTTCCTTCTCTGTTTCCTAAAGGTGTTAGTTATATTATTATTTTTAGTTTAGTTTTTTTTTTTTTGGTAGTTGCCTTTAGGGCTGTATTCTGATATGTAAATTCTACACAGCATCTATTAACTCTGCACACAGATGAGGGTTATAGCATATCTCTACTTCTTCCTCATTCTCTTGCCCCTGATTCTATTTTTCATATTGTTTTTATATTGTGAAGGTTTATAGTAGTTTCATTATGTTCTTTATATTTGTCTTCAGCTTTTTATATATGGTTTCTAAATGTTGAAACTAATGAATGATATTATATATATATATATATATATATATATATATATATATATGTAGTGATATACATGTGTCACTATGGAAGCCAGTCATGTGGTTAAACCCACAGAAAAGGAAATGTGAGTTTGTACACAAACAAACAAACAACTTCTCTCCCAACTGAGTTCATTAAAAGAAATTAAGCATCAAGGGTAAATAGATTTTCTTTCTGTCTTTGGTCTTCTCTGAGTCATACATAGATGCCCCTTTTCCATCCTTATTGTCAAGTAAAAAGCACTGAGAAAATAGCAGAAGACTTCCATAAGCTCCCAGTACCTCATTCCTCACCCCTGCATTTCCCAAACTAGCCTTTGCTCCTTGCTCCATGCTGCTCACCAAGCCCAGCTTCTGTCACTCTGCCTCCCATCCCATCTCCTTTTGCCTATGAAAGGACATTGCTCTGGTTATTCCCCTTTCCATTCCTGCTTCATCAAGCTTAAGTTCCCACTTGCTACTGGGTTTTCCATTAACCTTCAAAAATGCTGTTATTTTTCATAATGTAACAAATTATTTTTTGACTCCACTTTCCCCTCCAGTTAACTTTCAGTTCTTCCTTCCTTTTATAGTAAGAAAAATCTAAAGACTTACCTACACTCACTGTCTCCAATTTCTTCCCATGGTTCCACAGAAGCCACTCACATCCAGGTCACTATTTACATTCATTTTGCTAAACCCAGGGGTCATCCTACATGGCCTGTTAGCAGTTTTGATCACTCTCTCCTGCTTGAAGCATGTTTTTCCCTTGGCTTACAGGACATGATACTCCCTTGACTTTTCCCCCATTTCTATGGTTACTGCTTCTTAGTTTTCTTTGCTCTTTTCTTCTCATCTCTCCGATTTCTAAAGGTATGCCCTAGAATTCAATTTTAAAATCTCATCCCCTTTTCCATCTCTATCCACTTCTTTGGAACCTATCCAGTCTCACAGTTTTAATCATCTCTACCCTGATGATTCACATATGTATATGTGTGTTTGTGTGTGTGTGTGTGTGTGTGTGTGTGTATGTGTATATATATATATATATATATATATATATATATATACACACACACATATATATATAAATACCTATTTTTATATGTCTTATATCCTTTCTTGAAACCACTTATTTATCCAACTTCCTTCTCTGTAACTCCCCTTGGATATTGAATAGGCATTTCAAACTTAACAAGTTCAAAATTTAAATCCCGGTCTTCCCCCACCATGTCTGCTCTTCTTTTGGCTTCTTCATCTTAGGCAATGGCAATTCCATCTTCCACTTTCTCAGGTCAAAAACATTGGACTCACAGTTGGTTCCTGTTAGCTTTACCTCTAGAATGTACCTAGAGTACAAACCCTTCTCATCCCCTACTCTGCTACCATTTTTGTCTGACCCTCTCTTACACATCTCTTGCCTGAATTATTGTAATAAATTCCTACCCAGTTTCCCTGAGACCCCCTTCAATTTATTTCTAGTATATCAGATCAAGAGACAGATCATGCCATCTCTCTATTTGCAACTTTTCAGTAATTTCTTATTCCACTCTGAGTAAAAACTAACATTTATCAGTGGCCTAAGAGGTCCCATGTAAGTTATCTCCTATTACCTTTCCTCCTATTTACTCTAGCGACCATGGTGTCTTTGATGTTCCTAAAGCGCAACAAGCTTGCTCTTGTCTCCAGCCTTTGTACTTAATGAAACCTCCACCATCATCCCCATCTGGGGATGCTCTGCCTTAGACATTTGAAGACTAACTCCTCACCTCTTCCAGCTCTTGACTCAGATGTTAGATTCCTAGTAAGGCTGCTGTGATAACACCACTGAAAATTGCATCCTTGCAACATTCTCCATCTCTGCTGGATTACTATGTAACAGTCTGAGTGTTTTACTTAATTATCTTGTTTATCATCTGTTTCACTCTTCTAAACTGTAGGCTCCATATGGGAAAGGGTTTTGTCTTTTTTGTTTATCACTGTAGCCTCAGCACCTGGAGTTGTGACTGGTTCAACAAAAAGGTTTGCAAGCGAACTATGTTGTCTACTTTCGTATATTTCTTTTTAATTTTGTTATAACACATGCTGGAATTTTTTCCATATAAGATACATGGGTAGTGATGTTTTAAAATATCTATTTGTTTGGAAAAATAGATTGATGATTTGACTAGAGAACTTTATTTTTTTTTTTAATATATGAAATTTATTGTCAAATTGGTTTCCATACAACACCCAGTGCTCATCCCAAAAGGTGCCCTCCTCAATACCCATCACCCACCCTCCCCTCCCTCCCACCCTCCATCAACCCTCAGTTTGTTCTCAGTTTTTAAGTCTCTTATGCTTTGGCTGACTAGAGAACTTTAGATTCAAGTTAACTTCCCTTCAAGAATTTGAAGATGCTGCTTTATTGTTCATGATTATTCTTTCAAACTACAGAAGATGTTGATAGTTTTAGATAATTTTTATTCCTAACCAGGAGCATTAGGATTTTCTTTATATCTTTGGTTAATTGATTTTCTAGAGTATGTGTCTAGGCTTATGTCTTGATCTCTCCCCCACGCCACTTGGCTACTGGTGGGTCCTTACTATGTGAAGACCTGTTTTTGTCTTCAGCTCAGATAAAATTTCTTCTACCATCTTTCTTTCCTTCCCCCCCGCCCCACCCCTTTCTTCTATATAGTCCCTGCAATCTCTTTCTCAACCACTGTTGGGACATAAGTTGGATCACCTAGATTACCTGCCATGTCTTTTAACTATTCTCTTATACTCTCCATTGCTTTAAAGTTCCTATTTTGGGAGACTGACTTGATTTATAATGCAGCTCACTTAACTTCAAATGTGTATATTTTATTATGCAGCTCATTCACCTCCTTTTTGTAAATATATTTTTAATTATATAAATCTCGTTCCTGTTCTCTGATTACCCTCTTTTTCATAGCAGTTTGTTATGATAAAAATAGCATTCTTCAAATGTCTCTGAGGATGTTAATTGAGATTAAAAAAAAACAACCTCTTTTGTTCTGTTGTTTACCCCAAGAGCAGTTTTATTTCTAAAACAATTTCATTTTAGACTTTCTCTTTTATGTTGTTAGTTTTCCTTACTTTTTCGGGTATTTGGCATTTCCTCTGAAATTCAGTTGATTAAGCATTTAATGACATAATACTTACTGATTTTTACTGGTTTATAAATAAATGCATACCCATTGTATAAAGTATATCAGAAAAACAGAAAAAATAAAAGAAGGAAAACATCATGCATAAGCCCATCACTAACCACTGTTAACATGTTAGTGTATTTTCTTCCTCACATTTTCAAACGCACACATACACACGCACACACACAGTGCCTATCTCTTGCTATTTCAAGACACACTAAGACACTTTGAGAAAAATAAGGTCTCTACTATCATGAAGATTAAACTCTAGTAGCAGGAAAAGATAGAACTAAAATAATCACATAGATTAGGGCATAATTACAAATTGTTTAAAGTGCCATAAAGAAAAAAAAAGGCATAGTTCTATGCTCTCACATAAAACTAACAAGAGAAAACTGAGCTGAGCTGGGGTGCTAGGGATGCTTTCCTTACGGAATTGAGATTATGTCCTGAGTAGAACTTAACTAGGTGAAGAGAAGGAGGAGATAATTTGAGACAAAAGAAACACATATAAAAAAAAGTCCTGTGGCAGGAGAGAAATGTAGCTTTAAAGAGAAAGAAGCCAGAGTGCTGGAGTGTGGAAATTAAGGAGAGTATGGGGCAGAGGGACCTAGAAAGGTAGAAGTGAGATGCTATTGAGTCTACAGGCTACATTTAGGATTTTGTCTTTATCTTAAAAGCAATTGGAGGACTTTAAGCAGAGGAGATTATAACAATTAGATTCAAGTTTTGAAAGATTTAGATTTAAGTTACTCTGACTTCAGTGAAAGTAACCCATCAGAGGAACAGAGTAGGTCTCAGGACACAAGTTAGATTATTACAGTCAGTCCAGGTGAGGCATGATGATGGCTGAAAGTGGTGTGGGTGACATGGGACGTAGGGAGATGTAGTTGTAGGGAAATGCTAATGATGCTCCTGAGGTTTCTGACTAACACAACTAAATGGATGGAGGTTCAGCAGGGAGCACTACCAGGGGACCATGTTTATGGGAGTTTTTAGTTCTGCCTTGCACATGTTAGATTTGCAGAAACTTTGAGACAGTCAAGTGAAACCAACTGACTGGAAACCAAGTGAAACCAATATTCATATTTAAAGCTCAAAGAGAAGTCTGAGGGCGCCTGGGTGGCTCAGTTGGTTAAGCGGCCGACTTCTGCTCAGGTCATGATCTCTTGGTCCGTGAGTTCGAGCCCCGTGCCAGACTCTGTGCTGACAGCTCAGAGCCTGGAGCCTGTTTCAGATTCTGTGTCTCCCTCTCTCTCTGACCCTCCCCTGTTCATGCTCTGTCTCTCCCTGTCTTAAAAATAAATAAAACATTAAAAAAAAGAGAGAGAGAGAAGTCTGAACTGGATAGGTGTCACAAATTGGAGAACCACAGGCCTAGAAAGGGTAACTGAAGCTATAGCATGAGGAGATGTTTAACATAGGAAGCATCTTTACAAAAAGATGGCACCGGTTATAATGAATCGATAGTGCAACAGTGCCTGTTTCTCAACACTTTGGACAATATTTTGTAACCTTAAATAATTTGATCTTTTCCAAATTGACAGGTAAAAAATAGTATATCCCTGATACCTTGGCCTGAATCTTTAAGTGAGATTGAACATTTTTCTATGTTTAATAGGTATTATTTTTTTTCTATGATTCTTTGTGAATTGTGAAAGTACACTTTTCTGGAGAGAAAGCCCATAGGTTCACCAGTTCTTAAGCTGACCCTCAAATGTTTCAGAGCCACAGATTTGGAGTTGTTATAAACAAGAAAGTTTAATTTTTCACACGTCAGCCTCCAAATATTTAATCACTGCTATCACTGTCCCCTAAAGTTGTCTTTTCTACAGGTTAAATTTCCTCAGTGTACTAATGCTTGTGGTTTTTATCTTCTTCAGTTGAGCCTAAGTGTGGCAGTGATCGCATTTCCTCAGCTTTGTATCACCAGTGCAGACTGGGGCACATCCAGCATATTCCACGTGTCCCTCCTCTCCTTAGTACATATCCAGAGTCTTCCTACTTCTAACACTTTCCTCCTCACAAAACAAGGAATATTTGGTTATGTCTTCATTACACTGTGACTGAAACTTATTCCCTCCCATCTATTAGCTTCTAGATATTCAGTTTGCCAAATGTTTTCTTTCTAATCCAGAAAGCAAAGTCAGCAAACGTGTCAAGCACAAATGAAGGAAGTGAAGGTGCACCTTCAGGGCTGGCTGTTTTTCTTGCCATCAGTGAAGTCACTGAAAGGCATTCCTGGGGCTGTCACTAGGGGGAGTGTGAGTCAAATTTTTCACTTGGAAAATATCAGAGAGGGGGGTTGGAATGCTGGCACATAGAAAACACTA
The DNA here is from genome assembly GCF_023721935.1 of Panthera uncia. Classification (NCBI taxonomy): domain Eukaryota; kingdom Metazoa; phylum Chordata; class Mammalia; order Carnivora; family Felidae; genus Panthera; species Panthera uncia. The sequence continues at coordinate 43,497,863 of NW_026057580.1, read as the reverse complement.
AATACTTAGCAAGGAATTTGTGGGGCCGTGTTCTGACTTGTACACTGAGTGTGGATCTGGACGTGCTGGAAGTATAGCCCACAGTGGAGGATCCACATGCAGCTAGGAACTCTAGGGAGGACTGACAGTGGAGGCCAGAGAGACTGAGGGAAGAACAACATTCTTCATTCTTCCAGGGACAGGTGAGGAGATAGGGTTGGTAGGATTCCTGCCTATTCTTTCTAAACTAGGTGCATGCCATTTTGATCTTGCTTTGGTACATGCATATACTGTCTGCCAGAGCATATCTTTTTTGGATGTGCCATATGGCAGCTATGTTCAGTGAAGAGAAATACTACAAAACATGAGTTTGGGCACCATGACATTGGATAGTAAAGAAACATTTAGTGAGTCCTTCTTGGCACAAACAACTATTCTAAAGACAATGGAGGGCAGACAGTAAAAGAAAAGAAAGAAAAAGGGGGAAAAAAGGCATAATCCTTGGACTTGGCAGTTTCAAATCTTGTTTGGAAATTTATAATATTTTTATTTCCTCCTTTGCCTCATTTCATCAATATCCCCTTCCTTATCCTATATTTTTCATCTTTTGTCTCTGTGTCTATATCTGAAAACAACCTCAGGTCTGTTTTCCAGTCCAAACGAGACTTTTCCTGATCTGACATTGCTCTTCTACCCCACCCTGAACCTTGCCCTGCTGCTCTCCCCCTTCCACAACCAGACTTCTTGTAAGTGGTCTTACGTCTGTCACTTCTCATCCATCCAGTCCTCAAATGTACTTTGGGTTCTGGCCATGTCACTCCATGAAACTCTTAGGGCAAAGGTCACAAAAGATGGCATCCCTCCTACCTCTTAGCCATTCAGTTCCCCTCCTCAGAGACAATCATGGTGAGGGATGTTTTGTGTTATTCCAGAGATAGCCCATACATATACATATATCTTCCCTCTTTACATAGATACCATGCTGTACACTCTGTTTTGTGCTTACTTTTTAAGTATACAATGTATCTTGGTAATCTTCCCATTTAAGGAAGTTATTTTTTTCTATTTTAATGCAAAGTGTCCATAATGTGAACCTAATAAAATGTATTTAGTCAGTCTACTTTAATGGACATTTAATAGTTTTTGACATTTTGCTCTTACAAACAGGGCTGCAATGAACGAAGATGTACATATGTCACTCCATACTAGTGTGAAAGTAATTGCAGCATAGATTCTGAAAATTGAAATTGCTGCTCAAAGGTATGTGTGTTTGTAATTTTAGTATGTGTTGCCAAGTTGTTATTAGTCTTGCCAGAAATATGAGCAAATGCCTGTTTCTCTACCCTATTCAAACTTTTTTTTTTTTTTTTTTTTTTTTTTTTTTT